>NC_135803.1:113131356-113139593 GCF_964213995.1 Mustelus asterias | reverse complement strand
GCACGTGGGCAAGGGCGCCAAACGCAGCGACTCCTGGTGGTCTTCCTCCTCCTCCGTCAGCCACGATGGCGCCGTCCTGGGTTCGCACGTGGTCGGACCTCGTGGGTACTGCGACGCCGAAGGAGATTGTCTCCGTTCTGGAGGGTTACAAGCTGCACTGCCGTTTTTAGACTTTGACCTGCAGACTTTACCGTAGTGGCCTTTTTTACCGCACTGGCTGCAGATAGCCGTTCTTGCCGGACACTGTTGCCGTGGATGCTTGGCCCCACCGCAAAAATAGCATCGCTGGCCACCTGGAGCTGCCGCCGTCGTCGGATCGATCTGGGAGCGCGGGTTTGCGGGGCGAGGAGGGAGCTGAGCTTGCTCCTGCCACGTTGACTGCACGTGGTCCTCGGGGTACAGCGCCAAGCTTTTCGACGCCGCTTCCAGCATCTCAGCCATCTCCATCGCTTGGGTCAAGTCGAGGTTCCCCTTTTCCAGCAATTTAAGCCGGATGTACGAGGACCCTACCCCTGCTACGAACGCGTCTCGGGCGAGGTCGTACATGTATTGTTCGGCTGATACGTCTTTACAATCGCAACCCCTGGCAAGCTGCAGGAGCTCATTGGCGTAGTCCTCCATGGTTTCGCCCGACTGCCGACGTCGTGTAGCGAGGAGGTAACGAGCGTGTATCTCGTTGGGTGGTTTCGTGTATCGTTTCTTCAGGAGCTCGACGGCCTTCGGGTAAGTGGGAGCCGCACGAATCGCGGAGCTCGACGGCCTTCGGGTAAGTGGGAGCCGCACGAATCGCGAGATAAATCGTGTCGCTTACCCTTGCGTGGAGGACTTGGAGTTTGTCACTGTCTGTAGTAATAGCTACAGAGGCAGCCAGGTAGTCTTCGAAACACTTCCACCAGTGGTCGAAGGTGTTAGCGGCACCGACCGCACGTGGGTCCAGCGCCAGACGATCTGGTTTCAAGATCTGTTCCATACTCTTTTTTTGTACAGCTGAGAGTTTTCTGTTAGACAATAAAATTGATGCGCGACAATCAAGCACGTGGAACCAAGGCTTCAGTATTGAAGGCTTTTATTGTCTAACAATGGAACTACTAACACGAATACACCAGTTCAGACTGAAGGGGTCCTGCCGGAGCAGAGGGTCTTATACCTCGCCACCGGAGGCGGGGCCCCACCGGGATGTGCCATGATAACACTTATAACAGGTAAACACCCTAACCCAACAACATTGTACAACCCCCACAGTGACAACACCCTAGCCCAACAGTAACATAATAACAACCCCCAGTGGTAACCAATGATGGTTCACCACACTCCCCCCCCCCCGTTCTCTCTCTCTTTCCTCCCCCTTCTCTCTCTCTCTCCCCCTGTCTCTCTCTCTCTCTCTCCCCCCCCTGTCTCTCTCTCTCTCTCCCCCCCTGTCTCTCTCTCTCCCCCTGTCTCTCTCTCTCCCTCGCCCCCGCCGCCCTTTCTCTCTCGCCCCCGCAGCCCTCTCTCTCTCGCCCGCCGCCCTCTCTCTCTCGCCCCCGCCGCCCTCTCCTCTCTCGCCCCCGCCGCCCTCTCTCTCTCGCCCCCGCCGCCCGCTCTCTCTCGCCCCGCCGCCCTCTCTCTCTCGCCCCAGACGCCCTCTCCCTCTCGCCCCTGCCGCCCTCTCCCCTCCCACCGCCGTCTCTCTCTCTCCCCCTGTCTCTCTCTCTCTCCCCCTGTCTCTCTCTCTCTCCCCGTCTCTCTCTCTCGCTCCCCTTGTCTCTCCCCTCTCTCCCCACCCCGTCTCTCTCTCTCTCCCCCCGTCTCTCTCTCTCTCCCCCCCGTCTCTCTCACTCTCTCCCCCCGTCTCTCTCTCTTTCCCCCCCCGTTCTCTCACTCTCTCCCCCCCCGTCTCTCTCTCTCTCCCCACCGTCCCTCTCTCTATTCCCCCCCCGTCTCTCTCTCTCCCCCCCATTTCTCTCTCTTCCCCCCCGTCTCTCTCTCTCTCTCCCCGCCTCTCTCTCTCCCTCTCTCTCCCCCTGTCTCTCTCTCTCTCTCTCCCCCTGTCTCTCTCTCTCTACCCTGTCCCTCTCTCTCTCCCCCCCGTCTGTCTCTCTCTCTCTCCCCTTGTCTGTCTCTCTCTCTCTCCCCTGTCTGTCTCTCTCTCTCTCCCCCTGTCTGTTTCTCTCTCTCTCCCCCCGTCTCTCTCTCTCTCCCCCCCGTCACTCTCTCTCTCTCCCCCCCCGTCTCTCTCTCTCTCTCCCCCCCGTCTCCCTCTCTCTCTCCCCCCGTCTCTCTTTCTCTCCCCCCCGTCTCGCTCTCTATCTCTCTCCCCCCCCCGTCTCTCTCTCTCTCCCCCACCGTCCCTCTCTCTATTCCCCCCCCCGTCTCTCTCTCTCTCCCCCCCATTTCTCTCTCTCCCCCCCCCGTCTCTCTCTCTCTCTCCCCCCGCCTCTCTCTCTCCCTCTCTCTCCCCCTGTCTCTCTCTCTCTCTCTCCCCCCTGTCTCTCTCTCTCTACCCCTGTCCCTCTCTCTCTCCCCCCGTCTGTCTCTCTCTCTCTCCCCTTGTCTGTCTCTCTCTCTCTCCCCCTGTCTGTCTCTCTCTCTCTCCCCCTGTCTGTTTCTCTCTCTCTCCCCCCTCTCTCTCTCTCTCTCCCCCCGTCACTCTCTCTCTCTCCCCCCCGTCTCTCTCTCTCTCTCCCCCCCGTCTCCCTCTCCCTCTCCCCCCGTCTCTCTCTCTCTCCCCCCAGTCTCGCTCTCTATCTCTCTCCCCCCGCCGTCTCTCTCTCTCTCCCCCCGTCTCTCTCTCTCTCTCTCCCCCCCGTCTCTCTCCCTCCCCCATCTCTCTCTCTCCCTCCCCCCGTCTCTCTGTCTCTCTCCCCCCCCGTCTCTCTCTCTCTCTCTCCACCCCGTCTCTCTCTCTCTCCCCCCATCTCTCTCTGTCTCTCTCCCCCCATCTCTCTCTCTCCCCCCCGTCCCTCTCTCTCTCTCTCCCCCCCCACGTCTCTCTCTCTCTCTCTCTCCCCCCATCTCTCTCTCTCTCTCTCTCTCCCCCCCCGTCTCTCTCCCTCTCTCTCTCCCCCGTCTCTCTCTCTCTCTCCCCCACGTCTCTCTCTCTCCCCCCCCGTCTCTCTCTCTCTCTCCCCCCCGTCTCTCTCTCTCTCCCCCCCCGTCTCTCTTTCTCCCCCCCCCGTCTCTCTCTCTCTCTCCCCCCCGTCTCTCTCTCTCTCTCCCCCCCGTCTCTCTCTCTCTCTCCCCCCCCCCCCGTCTCTCTCTCTCTCTCTCCCCCCATCTCTCTCTCTCTCTCCCCTCCCGTCTCTTTCTCTCTCCCCCCCCCCCCGTCTCTCTCTCTCTCCGCCCCGTCTCTCTCTCTCTCGCTCCCCCCCCCCCCCCCCCCGTCTCTCTCTCTCCCTCCCCCCCGGTTCTCTCTCTCTTCCCCCCCCCCCGTCGCTCTCCCTCTCCCCCCCGCCTGTCTCTCTCTCTCTCTCCCCTGTCTCTCTCTCTCTCTCTCTCCCTCCCCCTGTCTCTCTCTCTCTCTGTGGTGAACCATCGTTGGTTCCCACTGTGGGGTTGTTCTAATGTTGTTGTTGGGCTAGGGTGTTCACACTGTGGGATTGTTCTAATGTTGTTGTTGGGCTAGGGTGTTCACACTGTGGGATTAATACACCTGTGGTTGTTACTGTTGTGGCACATCCCAGTCGGGCTCTGCCTCTTGGGAGAGGTATAAGACCCCCTGCTCGGGCGGGACCTCGTCAGTCTGGGGTGGTGTACTTACGTTCTAGTAGTTCCATTGTTAGGCAATAAAAGCCTTCAGTTACCGAAGCTTTGTGTCTTGAGTTCGATTGACGTGCATCAATTTTATTGCCTAACACTAAGCTCTCGACGGAAAGGAGAGTATGGAACAAATCTTAAAGCCAGAGCGTCTGACGCTGGATCCACGTGCGGTCGGCGCCTCTAACACCTTCGACCACTGGCTGAAGTGTTTTGAGGACTACCTGGCAGCCTCTGCAGCGGTCATCACAGATGACGACAGACTCCGGGTCCTCCATGCGAGGGTAAGCGACACTGTCTACCTCGCGATCCGTGCGGCCACCACTTACCCGAGGGCCCTCGAGCTTTTAAAAAAGCGCTACACGAGACCTCCCAACGAGATCCACGCTCGTTACCTCCTCGCTACACGACGTCGGCAGTCGGGCGAAACCATGGAGGATTACGCCAATGAGCTCTTGCAGCTTGCCAGGGGCTGCGACTGCAAAGCTGTGTCGGCTGAGCAGTACATGTACGACCTCGCCCGAGATGCGTTTGTGGCAGGGGTAGGGTCTTCGTACGTCCGTCTCAAGCTGCTGGAAAAGGGGAATCTCAACCTGACCCAAGCTATGGAGATGGCTGAAATGCTTGAGGCGGCTTCGAAGAGCTTGGTCCTGTATCCGGAGGACCACGTGGAGACAACGTGGCAGGAGCAGTCACAAATCCCTCCTCGCCCCACGGGCTCGAAGTGCAGTGTTATGGCGTGCTCCCATGTAGACCCGACGACGGCGGCAGCCCCAGGCGGGCCCGCGGTGCTACTTCTGCGGAGGAGCCAAGCATCCACGACAAAAGTGTCCTGCTAAAGCGGTGGTCTGTAATCAATGCGGTAAAAAGGGGCACTACGCGAAGGTCTGCAGATCAAAGCCCAAGAACGGCAGTGCAGCCTGTGACCCTTCAGAACGGGGATCATCACCATCGACGTCGAAGTACCCACGGGGTTCGTCCACGTGCGAGTCCAGGACGACGCCATTGTGGTCGACGGAGTCGGAGGAGGATGACCACCAGGAGTCGCTACGCTTGGCACCCTCAACCATGTGCGATTCATGGGGGCGGCCATTTTGGTCGACGACGACCAGGAGCGACCAGCAGGGGTCCTCAGCATCGACCTCAGCTGCCTGCAGTGACGTTCAAGGGCCAACGGTGGCGTCGATCACCCTGAACCAGGCTAAGCACCACAGGCTTGACTGTTCAATGATGGACATAAAGGTAAATGGTCGTGCAATTTATTGTCTGTTGACAGCAGGAGCACTGAGAGCTTTATTCACCCTGACACTGTAAAGAGGTGTGGACTCCAGGTTCAACCTGCCAAGCAGACAATTTCTATGGCATCACGGTCCCGGTCTGTCCCTGTTCAAGGACGTTGTGTGGTAACTCTGAAAGTGCAGGGCACAATTTACGAGCGATTCAGGCTCCTTGTGCTGCCGCATCTTTGCGCACCAATTCTCCTCGGACTAAACTTTATGGTCCACATGAAGAGTGTGATCCTACAGTACGGTGGGCCACTCCCTTCGCTGACAGTAGGGGACCAGCTGCAGCCTCCAAATTGTCCAAAGCGCCCCGCATGCAATCTTTCCACATTAAAGATCACCACACCCTCTTTATTCAAGAATCTGGTACCAGGCTGCAAGCCCATCGCTACTAAAAGTAGGCGTTACAGCGCTGAAGATCGGATCTTCATCAGATCTGAGTTCAGCGGCTCCTCAAAGAAGGGATCATACAGCCCAGTGTTAGTCCGTGGAGAGCACAGGTTGTGGTGGTTAAGAACGGGAACAAACCCCGGATGGTCATTGATTACAGTCAGACCATTAATCGATATACGCAGCTGGATGCGTATCCTCTCCCGCGCATATCTGATATGGTCAATCAGATTGCGCAGTACCGGATGTTCTCCACCATAGACCTTAAGTCCGCCTACCACCAACTCCCCATCCGCCCAGAGGACCGACACTACACGGCTTTTGAGACGGATGGTCGTCTGTATCAGTTTCTTAGGGTTCCATTTGGTGTCACCAATGGGGTCTCGGTCTTCCAGCGTGCTATGGACCGAATGGTGGACCAGAACGGGCTGCGGGCTACCTTCCCGTACCTGGATAATGTCACCATCTGCGGCCGTGATCAGCAGGACCATGACACAAATCTCCAGAACTTTTTACGCACTGCATCTCGCCTGAATTTGACCTACAACAGGGAGAAGTGTGTATTCCGTACGCGCCGGTTAGCCATCCTGGGATACGTAGTTGAAAACGGGGTCATTGGCCCTGATCCCGACCGTATGCGCCCCCTTGCTGAACTTCCTTTGCCCGCTAGCGCAAAAGCACTGAGGAGATGCCTAGGCTTCTTCTCCTATTATGCACAGTGGGTCCCCAACTACGCGGACAAAGCCCGTCCGCTTATTAAGTCCACGACTTTCCACTCATGCCAGAGGCCCAATTGGCCTTCAAGGCATTGAAACACGACATTGCGAAAGCCACGATGCACGCGGTGGACGAATCCATCCCTTTTCAGGTGGAAAGCGATGCATCTGATTTCGCCCTGGCCGCCACACTAAACCAGGCAGGCAGGCCCGTCGCGTTTTTTTCCCGCACCCTCCAAGGTCCCGAAATTCGGCATTCAGCGGTGGAATAGGAGGCCCAGGCCATTGTGGAGGCCGTCAGACACTGGCGCCATTACCTGGCGGGGAAGCGGTTCACCCTGATCACGGACCAGCGGTCCGTGGCGTTCATGTTCAATAACACGCAGAGGGGCAAGATCAAGAATGACAAAATCTTGTGGTGGAGAATTGAGCTCTCCACCTATAATTACGATATCATGTATCGTCCAGGGAAACTCAATGAGCCCTCGGATGCCCTCTCGCGCGGAACATGCACTACTATGCAGGAGGATCGCTTGAACGCCCTCCATAATGACCTGTGCCATCCTGGGGTCACCCGGCTCTACCACTTTACCAAAGCCCGCAACCTGCCTTACTCGGTGGAGGACGTCAGGTCAGTGACAAGGAGCTGTCGGATTTGCGCGGAATGCAAACCGCACTTTTACCGACCTGACCGGGCACATTTGGTCAAGGCCACTCGCCCCTTTGAGAGGCTGAGTGTGGATTTTAAGGGCCCCCTTCCCTCAACAGATCGGAACGTGTACTTTCTTAACATCATAGACGAGTACTCCCGGTTCCCGTTTGTTGTCCCCTGCGCGGACACGTCGACTGCCACGGTGATCAAGGCATTCCGTGATCTCTTTACCCTGTTCGGGTACCCCAGCTATATCCATAGCGACAGGGGCTCGTCGTTCATGAGTAATGACTTGAGGCAATTCCTGCTCTCATACGGGATTGCCTCTAGTAGGACCACGAGTTACAACCCTAGGGGCAATGGACAGGTGGAAAGAGAGAATGCTACAGTCTGGAAGGCTGTCCTATTGGCGCTGAAGTCCAAAGGCCATCCAGTCTCCCATTGGCAGGAGGTCCTCCCAAATGCGCTTCACTCCATTCGCTCCCTCCTGTGTACTGCAACCAATGCTACTCCCCACGAGAGGATGTTCTCATTCCCTCGGAAGTCGTCCTCGGGGATATCTTTACCAGCCTGGTTGACGTACCCAGGACCCGTCCTTCTGCGGCGACATGTAAGGGCCTGCAGGTCCGACCCGTTGGTCGAACAGGTCCACCTCCTCCACGCCAACCCTCAGTATGCCTATGTGGCATATCCTGACGGGCGAGAGGACACAGTCTCGATCCGAGACCTGGCGCCCGCAGGGGACGTAGCAACTCCTGTCGCTCCCATACCCCCAGTGACGAATCCCTTATCCCTTATTTCTCCCCCGGACGTGGCGCGGTCAGCACCGGGACCAGTGCATAACAGTTATACTCCACTGTACAGCTTGCCTGAGACCCGGAGATCGGCGCCATCGCAGAATGTACCGGGATCCCCTGCACTACTGCTTCATCAGGGTCAACCGGCCGTGATTCCGCGAGAGGACAGCCGGACGCTGTTTTGGAGAGAATGCCACCGCAAGCATCTACTCCGGTGTCACCGCCGGTATTGAGGAGGTCACAATGACGGTGCGGTCCTCCAGACCGTCTGGACTTGTAATCTGTTGACTTTTTTTTAGTCTGTTTTCGCACCCCGCCGGCCTTTGTTCTCAAAGGAGGGGTGAATGTGGTGAACCATCGTTGGTTCCCACTGTGGGGTTGTTCTAATGTTGTTGTTGGGCTAGGGTGTTCACACTGTGGGATTAATACACCTGTGGTTGTTACTGTTGTGGCACATCCCAGTCGGGCTCCGCCTCCTGGGAGAGGTATAAGACCCCCTGCTCGGGCGGGACCTTGTCAGTCTGGGGTGGTGTACTTACGTTCTAGTAGTTCCATTGTTAGGCAATAAAAGCCTTCAGTTACCGAAGCCTTGTGTCTTGAGTTCGATTGACGTGCATCACTCTATCCCCCTGTTTCTCTCTCTCTCTCCCCCTGTCTCTCTCTC